>NC_135217.1:33284219-33286719 GCF_052324685.1 Brachyhypopomus gauderio
TGTGTGTGTGATATATATATAATAAAGGCTTTCCAAATGTGTGTGTGTGTGTGTGTGTGTGTGTGTGTGTGTGTGTGTGTGTGTGTGTGTGTGTGTGTGTGTGTGTGCGTGTGTGTGTGTGTGTGTGTGTGTGTGTGTATATATATACACACACATTTAGAAGGCCTTTTTGATCAATGAACAAAACCTTAGGCAAACATTTAAACATGAAAGTAGCTGTCCCTGGTGCTGAAATTAAGTCTTGAAATAAAGTTTGTTTTATGGAGATCAGAATGAAAGTTGATCCCCAAATCTAGATTTCACCTAAAACAAGTACTGAAATACGCAGCTGCATACATTTGCCAGTTGTCCTTTTATGTTTCCTTTTTAACGACCTACCAAGACGTTTGTGAGGGGCCAGAATGTGCGTTTAAGATGTGAAATCAAGCCGTGGATATGCAACGATTTAATTCCCCAATTAACTGAAACTATTTTTTTATTTAACGCAGGGTCAGCTGTTGAGCTGTTGTCTCTCAGAAGTGGGAGAAAACGCCTGAAATAACTTTATAATAATAAATAACTTTATTTAATCGCAGTCGTTTTGACTTTTAGCTGCTTGTTGTATTGCATATGATCGTGTTGATGAATAAATACGATAGATATCCATAGCTGTTTTTTAGTTTTTTTTTATGTAAATAATCTAACATTTTTATTAAACTGTTTTGTCTTTACTTTAAATAATAGTAATGATAATATAGTAATAATAATAATTTCAACGGATATTTTTATGATTTTCCTTTTATATTTTTTTTTATAAAATTTTTTGGAGATGACCGTTTCCACAGTATTTGCTTTCTATTTAACTTTACAGACTATGCTTTTTAACACTATGCTTTTTTATATTTTAAATACTCAGTAGCGATGTTAAATCAGTCACTTCCATAATTTTAAGCATTTTGAGATGAATCTTGAATAAAATGAATAACTCCCACGTTTTAAAATTAAACTCTTCTATAAACTCCTCTAGTTCATTTTTTGTCGTGAGATTGTCTGCAAACACTGCATTGGATGTAGTAGGCGAAACTTCTGTACACGTTCCTTGCCCCAGTCAGCCGACACGGCTACCCCCCCCCCCCCCCCGGCCGTGTCTAATTCCAATCAAAGTGATGGACAGAACAATACAGTATAATGGCATTGGTGATCGTCGCTGTGCCCCGTGATTAAAGACACCCAATTACAGCAATGAACATTGTCGTAATTATATTTCTTAATCACATCCGGAAGGTTTAATTGTCTTAACGATGTGTTTCATTAAAAAAATGTAGGTACTGCAGTCGACAGTTTTCATACACAGTTGTTTTCCAATTAACACATTAGGCACCGTAATGGAAATAGTTTTATTAACCCTTTTTGGAGGCTTCCTAGTTTTTTTGTAACACCCGACGACTTCCACTTCTACCAGACAGACGTTGCTTCCTCAGCACGCAGACTCTTTAAAGGCTCAGTGTTTTATCATAATCGTGCATGTTATGACACTGTATACCACTACTGATTTACTAGATTATACTTATTACTGTCCTTTCATGTTTATCGTTTTAGACACAGCAAGTTTAAAGAAATAAACAAGAATTGTCTTTGTTTTCTCTCTGTCTGTTGACGCAGTAAAACATGTTCTAAGATAATTACATTGTGTTGAACCCAAGGGCGCAGGACTATTGCACAAGTTCTCTTTTGAATATTTGTCAGGACTTTATGGGACGATCAAAATCGTCATCTTATCTGACACAACAGCCGTTAATGACTTAATCGCTTGCGTCCTCACAACAGACAACCAGGCGAAAGTGTAAGTTTGATCAAAATATTTTAATAAAGCTTTCCAGAACATCAACATATACAAACGGCCCTCTGCAGTCATACTGAAACGAATGTATCTACAATGCTCACCATTTTGACCTGACAACAACCGCCACCTAATCTATCGACTACCGAGTGAGTCTGTGGGCAAATAATAAGCGAAATTTACAGCGAAGGTTCTGTGCAGAACGAAATCTTGCATGCAGACCAACTGAAGTATATTCACAGTCCTTAAATAAAGTCAAACTAAAACGTCAACTTCCACCAAACTTGTATTGTGTTATGATTTTACTTATCACGTTAAACTAAGGTGTGAAATATGCTGACATGTAATTTCAGTTGAATGTCCATCTTTTGTTATGTGCTTCTCTGTTCTTCAAGGTAGGCATGTTGCTACTTTTAAAATTACAAGATGCACCAAAAAACAAAAAGCAAACATTGAGGCGACAATAACCGAAAGCAGCAATATTTGCAGGTTAAGCAAATACCCCGAAAAGTGTGACAGGCCGAGTAAATTATGGCTGCGTGTTGCCAGGTCAATACTCGTCAGTCTGTAGCGCCCGTGTTTGCGCGAGCCAATAAACTGTCCATTCTCACCAATCTTGCAGACAGATATAGATTTAGTTTGGTTTAAACTCACTCTCACCAGCACGTCCAGGCCACTTCA